>NW_028258350.1:0-44383 GCF_053883595.1 Heterocephalus glaber
CTGTTTCCATGTACTTTCTCTCTGACTGTGCTCAGCAGGGAGTGTGGGCTTTATTCCCTTTCACCTGAAAAATGCTATGATACTCAGTGGCCCGAAGGGAATTGTAGACCCTGTGCAAATTCTCCCGACTCCATTTGGGAACAGACCATCTGTGTATCTTGGGGATTAGAAATCGGCCACACACAGTTCACTTTTAATTCCCTGGACGAAGGTTAGGATGTGCCCGGAGTTGGCTTAACAGCATCTGCATCCTCATCTGTAACAACCTCCTCTCCCTCTCATCAATGTGCTGGTGCCTAACTGGGGGCGAGAGTGCTGAGGGTCTGTGGTGTGTGTTTATGTGTTTGTTTGAGGCAGGGTCTCCTACGCAGTCCAGGCTGGCCTGGAACTCACTGTGGAGCCCAGGCTGGGCTCGAACTCCCAGGGATCCTCCCGCCTCTCTCCCAAGTGCTGGCATGACAGGTGCGGAGCATCACGCCCGGCAGGGTCTGCTTTTGAATTTAAGCACGGGTGAGTGGGCTAGAAAAGACCCTCCATGACCACGGGGTCAGAATACAGCTGCTGCTGCTCCCCCTGGGACACTGGACACCGTGGCCTCCCGCTGCTCAGTCAGAAGCATCAGCAGGCGGCGAGACTTGGAGATGAGCTTGGCACAGGCAGGGGGCACGGGGCGGGGGGGCTCAGCACAGCCCATTTCCAAAATGCTGATGAGCTGGGCAATGAGCCTCCTCAGGTTGTCGTCAGGGATGAGAGGCTGCAGCAAGTGATTCAGCCCTGTTTCTAACCCGACCCCCAGGGACGGCAGCACTGGGGAGGTGATGTGTGTGGGCATCGAGGCCAAGCCCGAGGCAGAGTCTGCAGCAGACACACGAAGGTCCCCTGATGCTGACGGGAAGCCTCCTGGAGGGGAGTCCATGAGGCTCCTCAGTGCCCGGAACCCAGGCCTCTTTGCTGGGGTCAGGCCGCTGCGTGCATTTCCCTTGGTGAGCTGTGCCCTCAGGTTGGTCTGGGCTGTTCTGAGGGACACAGGGAAGAGAGTTCCAGCCAAGCAATGACTCTTTTGTGTCTGCCAGGCAGGTGGAGTTGCCTTCACTCTTAGCACTCTGTCCCACCCGTGGTTTAGAAACCGTATGCTGTGGGTGAAGTCTTTCACTCTGCTTCTCACCACAGGCTGGGCTCTGGAGGTGGGGGACCTGCCCAGCCAGGGAGCCACCAGGGAGGAAGGGGTGGCCGCCCTCTGTCTCTCTGTGAGGTCGGAGAATCTGGCTGGGTTCCTGGGCCTGGGGGCCCTCATGACACTGCTCCAGCTCCGTGGCACTGGGGTCCCCGAGGCTGCTTGTGCAAGGGGCCAGGTGACCTGCCTGTCCCTGACCTGCTGCTTCCTCCTGTCCTGCAGCAGCCTTTTACCTGTGCCCTTCAGGCCCCTGAGGCCCGTGTCCACTGTGTGCAGCCTTCTTCCTCTCAGGGCCTCCGCCATGCTGTTTTCCTGTGTTGGAGCCCTTCCCAGTGTTCTAGCCTCCCAAGTGCTGGGATTACAAGTGTGCTCCACACACAATACCTGGCTTCTGTTTTGTTTGGTTTTGGTGTGTTTTGCTATTATCATTTCACAGATAAGAAACCTGGGCTCATAGCAGTAAGTAACCTGCCCGAATGCCCAAGGCCACATATGAGGAGGCCCTTACACTCCAAAGCCTCTTGAGCATGATTTTAGTATATGTGCTGCCGAAGCAGTCACACCCTCTTGACCATGATGCTGCCCTGTTAGCAGGGTTTGGGACCCGGGGAAGGGCAGACCCTGCTGCTGAGCAGACTAGGGCATGGCCAATCCCTTCTCCAGCTGCCCTGACCTGTCAATCACCCAGACACCTGACCCAAGCCCTGCGCCAGACAATGCCATCTTCATTCTCCTGGCACAAGATCAGGCAGGTTTCTAACAGGACGGCCTAGATCTGATGTCTCATGGGAGAATACAGATGGTGGCCATTTACCTTGGGCACTCTGCAGGGTGAAATTCTTTTCCTCTGTTACCTGGCCAGCACGTGCTGTGCAGAGCACTTCTGTTCAGAATATTTCTTTTCCCTACTTTTTGACCTTTCATTCCTTTGATAAATGTAAAAATCTCTACATCTTTGCTTCTTGTCCAAGTCATCGAACAGGACAACAAGAGCTCGAAAGGGTCCCTGGAAAGAGTGCACGGCACTCCAGGATCCCGCTGTTCTGGGGGAGCCACCCAGGAGGTCAGAAAACTCAGTGGAAGCTGGGGACCCTACTTGGCAGAGCCCGCACTCTGCCACTCACTGCCAAGTGCTCCTGCCAGCCCTGGCCATGCACCCGTGGCTTTGTCCTTCTGGCTTCCTGGAGTCTGCAGGACAGAAACCAGAACAGAGGCCTCCTGTCCTGGCCCCTCCTGGGTTGCACGATGGGGGAGTGGGAGAGACTCTGTGCCTGGGCTGGATGCAACCTCCGCCTTCCTCTGCCCGTGGGCCACCAGGCCCCTGAGGGTCAGAGTGAGAGGGAAGGCACGCAGGCCGGTCCTGCGCTTTTTTATTTTTTAAATGCTCAAAATCAAACGGAGAAATCTGTGCCATGCCCTCCACGTTGTTCTGTCCCTAGCATGTGGGGGGCTGTGGTCTACCTAGTGCGCGCGCGCACACACACACACACACACACACACGTGTGTACACGCACACACACACCTGGAGTAGTTGAAGCCAGAGGTGCTGGCCCCAGGATTAGGGTGGCAGACCTTCCCAGGAGGCACCTCCTCTCACCTCTGAGGGTTTCAGGCCAGCTCCACCCTGGCCAGGCCAGTATCACCAGTCGGGCAGGAGGCCAGAGCCAGCCCTGGGCGACAGGGGAGGGAAATTGGCCCTCCCGGGGCACACTGGGTGACTCAGTTTACCACTGCGGAGGGAGGAGCCCTGAGGCCCTGGGGTCCAGGACCCCTCACCATTCATTCGGAGGCACGGGCCAGGGCACAGTGGAGCCTGGGGCCTGGAGCAGGGCTGTAATTCGGTGGAGGGTGCAATCTCGCTGCTCCCCGCCCCTTGCCAGGCCCCAGAGCCTCCCAGGAGAACCGGCTGTTCCTGCAGAGCTCCCGCCCCCTCCTGTACCAGCCCCGCCCTGGACCTAGGATGGAGTTCTTTCTTTGTTTTCCTTTTCCGTTGCAATCCCGGGGAGGGAGCCCAGGGCTAGACACAAGGCAGCAAGCGCTCTGGCCCTGAGCTGCCTCCCTGGGACTTTTTTCTTTTGAGAGGCATTTTGCTAAGTTGCTGGTCTGGAACTTGCAATCTTCCTGCCTCGGCCTCCTGAATAGCTGGGATCATAGGCTGTGCTCCTTCGCCCAGCTCAGGAAGGGGTCTCTAGGCCAGTTAGTGGGGACCCTGCTGATCTACAGTTCCCAGCACTCTGGGTGGCTGAGCCAGGGGGATGCAGCCCAGACTGGGCCGATTATCGAGAACCTGCCTCAGAATTCAAAACAAACTAAAACAAAGAGAACACGAAGCTGTGGGGACGTACCGTACCTCAGTGGGAAGGCCCTGGGCTCAATCCCCAGTACTGAAAGGGAGAGTAAGGAATCCCCTCACTTCCCATCCTGGGCTTCCCTACTTAATGTCCACCTCACCTGGCTTGCTTTCTTCAACCGCTGGCAGACAGCAACGTGGAGACACACACGCACACATGTGGAGGATGTACCTACATTTGCATATATATTGTCATAGTGCTTTGTTTTGTTTTTGAGTATGGGGGAATCGAACTCAGGACCTTGGGAATGCCTGGAAGGAGCAGTGCCACTGATCTACATCCCCAGCCCCTGGCTTATTGTTCTTTCTAAAGCTGGGGATTGCATCAAGAACCTTCCTACTGAGCTACACTCCCAGCGCCGCTTTTATTTTTTATTTCCTGAGACAGGACCTCACTCAATTGCCCAAGCTGGCCTCAAACTTTCAAGCCTCCTGCCTCAGCCTCCCACATAACCGTTCACAGATTTGTACCACCGTGATGGGCACTAACACTGCTTTTACCAAAAGAGAACGAGGGGCCGGGGATTTAGCTCAGTGGTTTCGGCAGCAAGATCCAGCAGGGCTCAGCACCCTGCCAGCCCCCACCGCAGGGCTGAGAGGTCGCACCGGACCCCCAGGCCCCAACTCGGTGCCTCAGTCCAGGCAGGCGCTTGCCATGCATCTCCTGGAGTCTTCAACACTTCCTCAGGGAAAACTCCACACCGAGGGGCCAACCCAGGCCCCCAAGCCAGACTGAACTCGGATCTGACAACAAATCCCGAGCCACTCCACTGCGTGGGCGGGCTCTGCTGGAGCCTGGTCCCAAGGGTCAGTGAAGGTTATCCGGATTCTGTATGTTTCTTTTTTTTTTCTTTATCTAGACTCAGCTAGTACACTGAGGGAGGGGAAAGGCTTCAAGGGTTAGGAGGTAAGCGGGGGGGGGCGCACAGTAATCCCAACACTAGGGAGGCTGAGGCAGGGGGATCCCCTTGAGTTTGAGTCCACCCTGAACTACGTACCGAAACCCTGTAACAAAACAAAAGAAAACACAAACGGAAGCGGAGATGGAGGAAAGGGCCAGGTGCTGCTGCTGAGAGGAAAACTAGCTGGGCCGGCTGCGGAACTGGAGTTGGGTCTGGGCCCATGGGGTCTCCAGGCTGAGGAGGGAAGGGCCCTGGGCAGCCCCGCCCAGCCCGCATTGTGAGGTGGCCCAGGCTGCATCAGGGGCTGGGCCCAAGGGAGGGCAAGGTGGGGGCGAGTGGGGTCCTGGGCTCCCCCTGCCAGGGCCCAGCATGAGCAGCACCTACCACTGGGAGGCCCGGCGCCGGCAGATGGCTCTGGACCGGAGGCGGAGGCTGCTGGCCCAGCAGGAGCAGCAGGTGCATGAGGGGCCCAGCCTGTGGGGCCTCAAACAGGAGGGAGGGAGACAAAGGCCTCAGGGGCTGCCTGCTGCCTGGGCTCGGCCAGCCGCTAGCAGACTCGGTGTTTGTTTCCCCTGCTGGGGATCGAACCCATGGCCTCACGCACCACAGGCCTCTGCTCTCATCATGTGCCCAGCCCGCGCCTGGGGGGCTGTGAAATCGCACTGTCCCTGCTGTCCCTGACCCTCAACGGCCACTGGCCTGTGTGCTGAGGGGCCCTCCTCTGTGGCTACTGAGAGGGAGGACCTAAATTTTATATTTTATATACATTTAAATACAAAATTAGAGTAAATATTCAATTGACATATTTAAAAATTTGAAGTACATTTGGCGCAATTTGGGTATATGAATCTACTTGTTTGGCTGTAAATTATGTGAAATCTGAATATAGATAAAATATTGTTGATGAAGCCAGAGTGGTGGTGATCCCTGTGGGGCCAGCCTGGGCAACTGAGCTACATGCTGTCTTGAAACAAAAAACAGGGCTGAGGATGTTGCCCAGTGGTACAGCACCCCTGCGTTCATTCCCAGTAATGCAAAAGGAAAACAGTTGCTGGGCATGGTGTGGGGGTACTGAGGATTGAACCCAGGGCCTTCCCACTGAGCTACATCTTCAGCACTCAAAAAAATTTTACAGCTGGGTGTGGAGGTGCATGTCTGTAACCCCAGCACTCTAGGAGGCTGAGGGAGGTGGATCATCTTGAGTTTGAAGCCAGCCTGGGCTACATAGCAAGACCCTGCTTAAGAAAAAGATGTTTTTTGAGACAGAGTCTAAGTCGCCAAGTTCTCCAGGCTGGGCTTGAACTTCCAATCCTCCTGCCTCAGCCTCCCAGAGTGCTGGGGTGACAGGTGCATGACACCACACCTGGCTCAGTGTCCAAATGAGCATGTGCTATTAAGTGTAAAATGCATGTCGGGTTTTGAAGACTTAGTATGAAAACAAAAAATAGAGAATATCTGTTAAGCCAGGGACTGGCTCAGTGGTGCCGCCGCCTGCCTCACAAGCGCAAGGTCCCGAGCTCGATCCCCGGTACCAAAAATGAAAGAAAGAAAATATCAGTTAATATTTTCATATTGATCCAGGTTTGGATAGCTGGTTAAATCACAGTCAGCTCACCTGGCTCTTCCGATGTCCCCTGGGGCTGTCAGCAACTAGAGTTGCTCACGCGCCGGCGGACACTATTACTGAGCAGCACGGCAGCAGAGTATTTGCCAGGGACGACACTGTCCCCCGCCGGGCGCTCCAGTCAGGACGCGGGTGCCCCGCGAGCGCCCTCCCGGTGGGGGCTGTGGGGGCGAAGGAGGTGACGCTTGTGGGGGCTTCTCGCCAGGAGCTGAAGAAAGACAGGAAGGAGGAGGAACATCGCTCTGAGAAGAAACCCCAGCCACAGCCGGAGCCCGAGGAGCCTGGGCCGACGCGGGCGCAACTCCAGCGGCCGCCACTGCCGCCGCCGCCAGGCCCCGGGAGACAGGACGCCCGGCCTCAGTGCTCCTTCCTGCCCAACCTCCAGGCGGGGCAGCCCCCCTGCGGGGGCCGCAGACCCCAAGCCTGGCCGCCCATCCTCCCCGGCCCCGGTCAGTGGGGTGCGGGGTACCAGCCTCCCTGGCTCTGGTGGGCTCCAGGGAGAAGCCTGAGCCTTCCGCGGGGTGAGGGGCAAGGCCTCAGGCGGCAGAGGGGCGGGGCAGGCAGGGGCGGGGCAGGCAGGGGCGGGGCTTCCCGCGCCCCCTCTGAGACTCCTGACCCTGGTCTGGCCCCCGCACCTCGGCTCTCTGTGGCCTTCAGTCACTGTGCTTATTTCTGTCACCAGGCCTCAGGAACCCATGCCAGCCTGGACCTGCCAAAAATACCGGGTACTCGAGACTCACGGTGAGACGGGGGCAGCAGGACAGGCAGCGTGGCTGCAGTGCACTGGGGATGGAACCTGGGGGTTCGCTACCACTGAGCTGCATCCTTACCCTCAGGACCTTGCTAAGTTTGCCCCTTGGCCTCAAACTTGTGCTCCCCCCGCCTCGCACAGGGCTGGGATTCCCGGTGTGTGGCACCATGTCTGGCAGGCTAGTATTCGTTCCAGTGCTGGGGATTGAACACAGGTTCCTGGGCGCTTAGCTACACCCCTCCTGCTCTCCCTTTTTACCCTGAAACAGGATCACACTCAGTCATTGAATTGTCCAGGCTGGGCATGAACTTGGGATCCTCCTGCCTCAGCCTTGCAGAGTGCTGGGATGACAGGGGTGCACCTGCACGCCATGCCCGGATGGTAACTCTCAGTGAGACTCAAGTGGTACAGGCTTTGGAGAGGTCTAGGCCTCAGGGACCGTGTCCTGTGTGAGGTCTCGAGGGCAGCACTTAGGGTGCTGAGATGTACAGTGGGAGCCCCGGCTGTTTTGGATCCAGACCTCTGCAGCAGCATCAGGCCAGTAACTCAGCGCTGGCCTTGGGGCTCCTAAAGCCAGGAGCATTGTTTCTATTTTGCTTTATGCTCTTCAGAGCTTTCCTAGCTGTTTTTAACCCATCACCTATTTTTTCACTTTAGTTCTTTCCAATTGGAGGGTTAGTTCTGACTCCTCCTGTGACCACAGTGTGTCCGCCTGCACTTCCTGGCTCTCTGAGGCCACGCTGTCCTGCCTTTGCCCCACCTCCACCGCGCCTGTGATCTTAGCAACTAAAGCCAAGGAGGAGGGAGCTCGGCCAGGGTTTGCTTGAGAGAGATACGTCCGAAGTGTGAAAGGCAGCAGAATTGGCAAGCAGTTGGTCCACAACCAGAACGAGACCGTTCTCACACCGGGGCGCAGTGCCTTGGGGCAGAGGCTTGAGCCACTCCAGGCTGGTTGTTTCGGCCCCAAAATAGAGCGCCCAAGGCTCCAAGGGGTCAAGGGCTCAGTTAAAGTCTCAAGGGAGATAACTTTTCTTCGTTGAGCTGTCTGGATGTTATTTTTCACATGCTCCCTAAGTTCCATATCTAAAGTTCTTGTTCGTGAAAAGCAGTGACTATTTAACTATCTTTTGCAGCATTTATTTCAGCACTGCAGGCCAGCCTAGGCCGAAAGCGATTACCCTGCGTTTTAGCCCCAGCTGACTACCTTTACTACCTTTCCCCACGTAACTGAAGCACATATCTCCTTTTCCAGGCTTTGCTTCCTGTTTGGACTTCCTTATCTTGATGCAAGGTGCACTGTGTCACAGTTTCTTTTTATTTTCTTTTTTCCTTTTTATTCTCTTTTTTCCTTTTTATTCTGAGTAGCCTCACTGAGCAGGTGGTTGCTTGTGGTTCAAACCCCACATTGGGAACCAATTGCCAGAGACCCCTGTAGTCAGGTTCCGGTCCCCACCTGCCCAGTATACGACGCAGGCCTGAGAAAAAAATACAGTAAGAGACAGAACTAGGGGAGAAAGTGGGGGCCAGGGCGACCAATGCTGGTGCAACCGACAAAGGCCCTGGCCAGTCCCAGGCACTGGCTTTTACTTTTTTGTGGTACCCGGGACCAAACTCAGGACCTTACATTTGCAAGGCAGGGGCAGCAACACTGAGCTAAATCCCCGGCCCGAGGCACTGGCTTTTATTGGCAATCAGTTGGGGTAAAGGCAAGCTGAGCACAGTTTGTATGGAAATTAATGTAAAATGGCTCATCAAGGACAAGACAAAGCACTGTCAAATTAGGAACAGAATACACAAAATATATGATTGTGATTCAAACACTGTCCTTCTAGTCTGAAGGTTTTAGTTGTAGGGAGGGAATTTGGGTGCGAGTTACTGTGACCTGGGCACGCAGGCTTCGGGTGGACTCACTTCTATAAACAAGCCAGTGGTGGGGCTCACTCTTCACAGCCTGCCTCGGGCATGATCAGTATCACACACCCTGCACGGTGCAGGAGGAGGTCTCGGTTGCTCTCTTTCCCCAGCCTGAGGGTTCAGCAGGCCCTGAACAGCAGCATGGAGATGCTCACTCGGTTGGCTCCTGTCCCTTCCTCTTCTCAGTCAACCGATTATGTCCAGCAGTGGTGACCCAGACGTGGACTGCAGGACCCCGGCCGTCATCTCCAAGAACGGAGGAGCAGCCACGCTGACCACCGGCAGGGGCCGCCCGTGGAGCCCTCGCTCTGGGAATTGCTGTCTGCAGTCAAGTGTGGCTCCTGGGGTCCAGGCCCTCACCAGCTTCCCGGGGCACGACCCACGGGAGACGGGGAGTGGAAGGCAATTCCGTGCTTCTTTCTTTTTCAAGACAGGGGCTCACTGTGTAGCCCAGGCTGGCCTCGTATTCACAGCAATCCTCCTGCCTCAGCCTCCTGAGTGCTGGGATCACAGCACCACCATGCCCAGCAATTCCTTGCTTTTGCCAAGGGTGCAAGTCGGCCCTGGGCCTCCTGAGCCTGCACTTCCTGCTGTGGCTCCTCCCCTTGATCTGTAGCCACAGCTGTCGGGGGTCCTGACAGTCACTGGGGTGTCACCCCACTGTGGGACTACATAACCTGTGTTCCTTTTCTCCAGCCCCATTGTGATTAAATGTGAGTTAATGGCTAAAGATGCTTGTTAGTTTTGGGACACTAGATAAAAATCTGTAACAGACCTAAAGTCCCAAAGTAAACTACTCAACTCCTTGTTTGCCCGGAACTGATGTTCCGGGCACCACAATTTTTAGAACAGGCTGCAAATGTCTGCTGACCACTAACAGTCGACCACTAACCTTTGTCCCCTTTTCTTTGATTCTATATGTTAACTTCCCCCTCAAACCCCTATAAAAACAGCCTCGGACTCTGAGCCAGCTGCCTCTCTAAGCTATTTTGCTTTGGGAGTGCCATCTGGCCAGACTAATAAAGGTCTGTTTTATTTTCCAACTTGGCCGGTGTGTTCCTTCCCGGGTGTTCTTCGCTGCAGTCAGCTCCTCGGAGCGTTTGGTAAGGCTCTCAGTCTTACATTCTGAAGGCACCGCTGGGATTCCTGGGTGTGCTTCACTACAGTCAGCTCCTCGGAGCGTTTGGTAAGGCCCTCGGTCTTACACCGCCCCCCCCCAGCCTGTCCGAGGGGGTGTCACGCCCGAGCAGCCCGGCAGCAGAGAGGCAGCTGTTGGGCAGTGGAGGAGCACAGCTGGGCAGGAGGCCACCCCATGCAGGATCCTGCAGAACCCGGCCTCAGTCCCTCCATCCAGCAGAGACCCAAGGCTCCCCAGCCCCAGCTCCCTTCCCTCAGCAGCCCAGGAAGAGGGGACAGGGCCGGGGGACCCAGTCCTGGTGTCCTGCACCCTGAGAAGGGGTTTGCGGTCATGACCCGGGTCCCAGGCAGCAGAGGGGTCTCTTGAGGGAGGAGGAAGAGAGCTCAGGGTGGGCTGCCTGCAAGTGACTGCTCAGAAGCCGGAAAGCAGGGTATTTATGGCAGCATCTGGGAGGCTGAGGCAGGAGGATGGCAAATTCAAACCCAATCTGAGCAGCCCAGTAACTTAGCAAGACCCTGTCTTAAAATGTAAAGGAAAAGGGCTGGGGATGGAGGTCAGTGGGAAGGCCCTGGGCTCCATGCCCAGCTCGGTGGGCAGCAGGGCATCTCTTAGGCCTCGACACCCGCTGGAGAGCAGCAGACAGGTGGTGAGATGGGAATGGCCCAGCGCCCCTCCTGCTGGTGGCTTTATAGCCAGTGCAGTTCCATGTTTACTGAATATGAATCCCTGACATCTGGCTGATAGGTCTCCCACTACCTCAGCAGCTATTATGTATAGTAGCTGCCCTCTTCCTATGGTGCCTTGCCCCCTCCCCTGTGTGACATCATGCCAAGATGGTTGCTCCCACCAAAGAATAAACCCTTCTTCCCAGCATGCCCCTGTTCCCGCCTAGAAAGTAACCTAATACTCGCTCACCTCCTACCACCTAGTGACATCACCGGCTCCTCCATTCCCTAGTCACTACCTCACTCAACCCCCCCTCAGCCCCTACAAACCCCACCCCAGTCTCTATAAAAGACTCTCCCTGCCCCAGCCATATTGCTTTTGTCTCTCCTTTGTTCAGAGACAGCCCGGCAGATCTGTTCCCCTAATAAAGGCTTGTTGTGGCCTGGTCTGGTCTTTGTTTTCGGCCCTTTTACCTGACAGGAAGAAGGACCGGAGATGGAGGATTCTCAATTGGAGAAAAACGTCAATAAGCAACTATGTTTACCTTCTTGGTCAGAGGACGTTGTATACCACCAATAGAAATGAGGACTGAGGAATTGAGTTCAATTAAGGAAAAAATACAATTACCTTTCCATACATCAAAGAGTGACTATGAGATGAATACGTATCTCCTTCCCAAATTTATAGCAGCAGAACTTACAATAGCTAAATCCTGGAAGCAGCTTGTATATCCATCAACAGGTAAATGGATAAATGAAATGTGGCATCTATACATAATAGGGTGCTACTCAGCTATAAAGAAGGACAAATTTGAGACATTTGTAGAAAAATGGACGCACCTGGAAATACAATTTTAAGTGAAGTAAATCAAAGACACAAGCTTAAATACTATAGTATTTTGAGTAAGGCAAAGTACAAATAAAGAGCATAATAAAGGATGAATAGAAGAAGACAAGTGGATAGTTCTCTTGCAAATAGGGTAGAGTCCAGGAGACTGAGAGCAAGGAGAAAGGGTGATGGGAAGAGGAAGTAAGTAGAATAAATACATGCCATGTACAGGAAACCTAATAACCTCAATGAATTTAAACATATCTCATAAATGTGAGCTAAGGTTAATAATATCAGTAAGCATGAAAATGGGGAAAGAGGATTTAGAGGAGGAGGGAGGGAGGTGGGTAGGAAGGGGAAGAGTATTTTAAAATGACACAAGCTGTATTATGTGCATGAACCTACTCCCCAAGATGATTGTAAACTTCATGTACAGCAAACATATACTAATTTTTAAAAGGAATATACATTTCCCAAAAGGGGCAGTTTTTTGAAACTTACCAAGGATGTTTTCAGTTTCTCCTTGTTGAGGGAATTGAATAAAGGAAAAGAGAAAGCAAGGGTAGAATTTTCAAAGAAAAGACAAAGTAGAATTTTCAAATCTCAAGGAAGTATTTTATGTCAAAATTAAATTGGTCCCAGAGCACACCTGGCAAGAACTTTGTAATCTAGACTTATGCAAGGGAAGGTTTGATATGCTTCTAGATCAAAGCCAGAAATGAATCTAAGGCCCCAGTTATTGCTAGCATAGAGATCTCTTTAGTTGCTTTTCAGCGATGTACTTTGGGCATGCCTCACTATAATCCTTTGCCACAGCCCCAAGGTTTGACCCCCTTGGTTATTTTGGGAAAGGAGGATGCAGTGCAATTTGTCCAGCAACCAAATTCTCTGGGAAAGTACTCTAGTATTGTCAGTGTTACAAAGACAAACTGAATGTTGGCTCACAGAGAAATGGTGACAATTATGTGACCTTGTTAATAGCAAGTGAAACAACTATGGTGGTATTGCCTGAGACAAATTAGATATTAATATAATGTAAGAACAAGCTATGTGGGGCTGGGGATTTAGCTCAGTGGTTCTGGCACCCGCCTCACAAGCGTAAGGTCCCAAGTTCAATCCCCGGTACCAAAAAAAGAAAGGAAAGAAAGAAAGAAAGAAAGAACAAGCTATGTATCACCCTTATTCCTAGAGAAGGAACTATCAATTATGATGTAAGGCAACCCAGGCAATCACTTACAGCTAATATGTAGTAAATTTAATACCTATATCTCTGATAATGATAGAAAAGAATTCAGTAATAATTTTAGAGTTAACTATCAAAAGCTTTATAAAGATTTGTGGTTAATATTACAGAGGTAGGTGGGAATCAGAGGATGCAAAAGGAAAACTTTAAAATCTTAAAACCTATGATATGAGAATGAGGAGAGAGAAGTAGTCAAAGGATCTTACCGAGGAGTAGAAGGATGTCTATAGAATCAGGTAGCGGTAGGATAAAAAACTGGCAAGTAATAAAAGATAAAAGAGAGAGAAAAAAAGTACATAGAGAGTAAAGATAGTAAGCAATTAAGGAGAGAAACTTTAAAAGGGAGAAGAGAACAATAGAGAAATAAAGGAAAAAAGAGATTAGAAACAAGGCTGAAGGACAGAGGAAGATTACTCAAGCCTCAGGAAACTGGTGAAGAAGACAGGAAGGAAGGAAAGAGAAAAACCCAACAAAGACAAGAAGAAAGCAAACCAAAGGCCTAAAAACCATGTTCACACTTACTAGAAATAAAAACAAAAACAAGTATTTCTAAAACCCCAACCACAATAAAAACCCAAAAGCAAAGAAAATAAAACAACAAATGTCTCTGTGATTTCAAGCCTGTAGTAATCTTCTAGGCTCTACAGTTTTGTGGCAGTGTCCAATTCAAGGCATGCCTCTGTTCTCTCTGGTAGACAGAGGAGGCAGGCAGAGGCCAGGTCTGTCCTGGGCAATCCCCAGCAAGCCAGCAGTAAGATTAGGACAGGGTACCTGTTCTAGGACTTTCAAATCCCTGGAAATTCAGGCTGACCCTGGCCTCTGGGCATGGAGGTGAGGCCTGAGTAGCTTTAGCTGGGTGTCTTTTGCTAACCTGACCATGCCTCCCTGAGCATGGGGGTTGTTCCTTACCCAGTCACTGGGGGAGTTTAACACTGGGAGCTCTGAGATGAAGCCAACCTGCTCTGAGTCCCAGGTTCAGTTGGCCACTCCTTAGAATGGTGTCCTACCACACTCTGTTTATGAGACATGACAGACACTTGGACTGGAGTCACTCACCAGCTGTTGTAGCAAAACATCCACTGCTACGTTCCACTGGTGCGTTTCTCCCTGAAGGCCTCTGGAGTTGGTCTCACTTCACTGTGTCTCTGTAGATTCACTCTTCCTTTCTCACAGGAGCCAGGAGCCAGGAGCCAGAGAAAAAGTGCAGATTGCCCTTTCCCTTTTTCTGCATTACCACCTGTCTCTTCAGTTTCTTTTCAGGCTCCAATTTTCCTATCAGATCCTTCCTGGGTCCCAGGGAGTCACCTCCCTTCTTCTTTTCTTCCTTAAGTTATTATTTTCCATTGTCTGGATTCTGAGTCTTGGAGAGGCTGATTTGTTGCTGGTTACTGCTCTGCCACCTTCCCGGAAGAGGCCCTGGTGATTGGGCACTCCTTGCTTTTGTTGTTCCACTCTCTGTCACTTCCTAGAGGCTGTGGAACCTCTTACTGAACTCATAAATGAGTGGTAGCAGCTATTCTTTCCTTCTAGGGAAGGGAATAGGAAGCTTTGGGAGGTAGGAAGTAGGCTTACTTTTTAGTGGGATATCTATTTATGGCTTTTGAATTTTATGTAATGGTCATAGTCACTGCTACCCTCTTGGTGGTGCTTTCTTTTCTCATCTCAGAAAGAATTACAAGGGTGTGAGTCAAAAGAGGACTGAGCAAAAATAGAGCTAATGCAGAAAGCAGCCTTTATTATAAAGCAGAAGCAAAAAGCTCCCAGGCAAATGAACCTGGAAGGGGGTCCAAAAAAGGTTGCCAAAGGGACTATCTTGTCTCAGAGTTTTTATACACAAAAATGACTACATCTCGACCAAGTTGAGAGCAACCCATGGGGCTAAAATCAAGAAAGTTTGACCTAGACACGGCCTGTAGAAGCTCAGGGTATATAGTGGATGTGCTTTTGCAAGCATTCATAACTGGAGCTGTACACAGCCAATGTAATGAGGCCTTTGTTTATTGAGCTTCCAGGTGTCCTGGGCTTGGTCGTTGGCATGTCCTTCACTGAATCTTTCTGACTTCCTCTTTGGCTTGGCCTCCTTCAGGTGCCCTGGCTGGCTGTTCCTTCCATGGACTTCCCTTTGCCAGAATACTTCCCATACTCACTTTCCCTCATGGGCCAGTACCCCCTGAGAAATCCTTTCATCTTCCCACAGGGTCCTGCTTGTCCTCAACAGTTTTTAATACACATCATGTTTTACAGAAACTAATTGTTTTGATCACTGTTGGGAGCTTTTTGTTAGTTAGGAAAATGACACCCAAACCTTAGAAAATAGGACCTAAGCACAACCACACCAGCATGGAGGGCTTGTGGGTCATTCTTCTCAAGTCTCCCATTATCTCCCTGCTTCAGTTCTGTACTCAAAAAAAATCTTAATTATAAGAGCATTGAACAAATGACATCTAACCACTTGAAGGATGCTCATCAGTGAGGAATTTCCAATGACCCTTGAGGGACTGGAATGCCCAGACTTCATCCTGAGTCATAGATACAACTGCCTCTTCCACACCAGCCTGGAAGATGCAAGGATTCACTTTTTTTTTTTGGATTCACTCTTTTTAATAAGGAATGGGAAAGAAGAAGATACACTTCCAACTTCCAAAATCAAGGAGCTACAGAGAGGCAGGATGGAAGAAAAAGAGGTTTAACAATTCTAAGTTAGACATATAGGAAGATTATAGAAATAGAATAGCTTCTGTAGATCAGAAGGACCTGCAAAAATCACAACTGAGAAAGGTAAAACAAAACCAGTATCCTCATTGTGTGGATCTAACTATTGGCCTCTCAAAGCCTCCATTTTTTCATCGTTAAAATATGACCATAATATCTACTTGAGATTCTGCAAGTATGAAAGAAGTGTATACATAAAACTCATGCAGTTTAGTCCCTGCCACAGTGAGGAACCCACTCAATGCTGTTGCTCCTCTCCTTCCAGGCCCTAGCAGAAGAAAAATATGGCCAATTTAAGGGGATGTCAGGAATCCCTGTAAAGAGCTAGTCCCTCCCTGAGGAGCCCAGGGACACAGCGAGAGTTAACATAGGTTGAGGAAATACTTTCCCTGTCCCTTTCTCTGGAGGGTTGGGAGGGTTTCCATGGGTGGGGAAGGCCCCCCATATCATTTCATTACGCTCAAATCTGTGTTTGCTGAAAAATTTTTTTGATTTTTTTCTTTTCTTTGGAACGTAAGTCTCACACACTTGCCATACATCTAAAAATGAAACTATTAGCATTCACAATTGTGTCTCTCTATTCCTGTGATTTGCTGTTTTCTCAGCAGGAGATGTTTAGAAGAGAGAACAGGTAGGGACAATGAAAAGAGTGGCAGCCCTTTAGGGGCACTGAAGGTCAGTGTGGAATGCAGCTCGGGATTGTGACGTGGTGGTTGGTCTCAGCCATCAGGAAGAACTGTGGGCTTTTACTCTTTTCATCATCTTCAGATCGTCTCACTTCCTTGTTCCTTGCCTCTATTTGCTGAGCTCTCGGCCTCTCAGGGGGAAAATATCTATGCATGTGGTGTGTTGTTATGGAAGGTTCTAGGATGAGTGGGATAGAGGGAGAAGAACAGACAGTTTTCAAGGAATGATACAAGAGGAAGCAGACCCCCCCCCCAACTACAGAGTGAAATGTGGAAGCAAGGCACTGCCAGAGAGTAGCGAAACACGGGACTGGAATCTAAAAGTTGCTCCATAAATCATAGCTCTCTTCATTGTCTTGACTCATTTTTTCCTGATTCTGGCCCCCCACCCAGAAACCTAGAGAAACCTCAGCTGGAAAGTCAAGCAAGCAGATACCAGGGTAAAAAAAGGAAGTAGCATGACAAGATGAGAAAGTAGAAACCAAAGTCTCGTGTTGTAGAAGAGGTGAAGTCCCACATTGGCTCACCACAAGGATTCCATGATTTGTTTATTAATTCTTGGGTGAAAGCTTCTTTCTTCAGGAGACTTTCCAAGTTCCCGAAACCTTCCCCATCATCCCTCTCTGTGGACCTGACTGCCTTCCATCCAATTTGCCCAAGGGCAGGGAGGTACACGAGAAAGGACTTCACTGGGAAGGAGGAGACCTTCATTCTGGTCCTAATCTCACAGTCTCATTAAGGATAAAACCACAGACAGGTGGTGGCTTCACTATAAGCTTCCTCTTACAAATAGGAAGATGGACTCTCTTCCATCTAGAACCTAAGATCTTCTGTATTAGCCACCTTGCTACAGCGGGTACAAAATACCTGACATAGACAACTAAAAGAATGAAAGATATATTTTGGCTCAGGGTTTGGGAGGCTTCATGCCATAGACAGCTGGCTGCAAAGCAGAAATATCATGGTGGAAGGGCAAAGCAGAAGAAAGCTGCTCACCCCATGACATTCAGGAAATACCGAGTTGAGAGTGGTGGAGAGAGATGGGGAAGGTAGGGAGAAGGAACAGGGCACAAGGTATACCTTTCAGAGAACACGCCCAATAATCTGCTTGCCAACAAGGTCTAATCTTTTAACAGCCCATTCAGCTAATAAACTCATCAATGAATTAATGCATTGACGATGATACTACCTTTGTGATCCAGTCACCTCTCTAGGTCACACATCTGAACATTGTTGTCCCATGCTCACTCAAGTGCTCAATGCACGAATCCTTGGAGAACAGTTTATATTGAAACCATAACACCTCAGCATGTCATGGGAGTCTCAAGAAGAGGCTCGCTTCCTGAGGATCTTGTACCCTTGGTGAAGGCTCAGCCCTCATCCTCAGTTGCTGAAGCAGAGCTGCCTCTCGAGATGGCCCATCTCTATATAGTCTGTGTTTTTGGAATATATTCACTTCATTTTAGGTTTTCTCCTCCATAAGTTTGGCTCACCTTCTAGAATTTTCATTCCCTTCTGCACTGAGCTGTAGGGCCTTACTGTGAGGGACTCTTCAGTTGGTGTTTGTATGAGTTTCCTGCTGTTGTTATTATCAATTATCACAAACTTGGTGTCATGGTTTAGACCTAAAATGTCTCCAAAAAGCATCTTGTTCTCAGAAATGGGGCTTTTGGAAGGTGATTGGATCATAGGGGCACTGTACGCATTGGTGGATTCAACCATTGATGAGTTCCATAGCTGAATGTGCTGCTAGAAGATGGGGACTTGTTGCAGAGGCCTCACCGACAGTGTGAAAGTTGTATTCTTGGCTCAGCATCCACCTTCTCTCTTAGCTTCCTGGCTGACATATGTGGAGCAGCTTTCCTCAGCTATGCCCTTACACCTTGGCATTTGTGCCTCAGAGCCAGCTGACTATTCACTGAAATGATAAACCAAAAAAACCCTAAAAACCTCTCCTCCTTTTAAGTTGTGGGTCTCAGGTATTTTGTCCTGTGACAGGAAAATGGCTAAGATAGATATTGGTACTGAGAGAAGTGGGGACATTCTTGTGACTGTATCTGACCATGTGGTTTAGAAGCCTTTGGATCTGGTTTGTGGGAGGAGTTTGGAAAGGTTTGGAGTTCCCAGCTAGAGAACCCCTACAATGCTATAAAAGAAGTTTGATGGGAGATTTGGGTGAGAGCTCAGAAGACCAGAATGCTTACAAGAACGCAGACAGTAAAAGCCAGACTCAGGAGGTTTCAATTATTAACAAGAATTGCATTGGCAGATGGATTACAGGCTATGTGTTTTTTACCTTGACAGAAAAATTGTCTTCATTTTGCCTGTGTTCTGAGACTTTGGGGAAGACTGAGATTAAGGGTAGTGTATTAAGTAATCTGGCAGAGGAAGTTTCAAAGCAGCCGAATGTTTAGGCTGTAGTATATGATGGGTGCTTTTAGCAAGGTCTACCGTAAAAATGAGGGGTAAAGAGCAGATGTGAAAAGTATGCAGTTTCATCAGAAAGCAAGAACCTGCAAAATTTGGGCCCTGGAGAGCAAGGTTGCTGAAAAGATTAGCATTTAAAAGAAGCCAAGTACTTTGAATCAGAACAATAGAAGAGATGGTTTGAAGGCAACCAGAAACCACCCTTTTCAGGCCCAAAGGCACAAAACTTTAAAGTTTTGCTTTAGGAAGAGAGCCCAAGAGCTCATGCAGGAGCCACAGAGAGAAATGTTTCCCTAAGTTCAGCCATCCAGGCACTGTGAGGCCACTGCCATCATGATCTAAGAGGGCCAGGCAACTGCTTGAGTTGGGGGCAGATATTGGGGTCATCAATATGGTGCTGGCTTTATGGGCATGCATAATGCAAGAGTTTTGTGGTCATGGAGGCTTTCACTCAGAGTTCAGAGGAAGGCCTGGGAGGCCAAGTAAGGTGCCTCAAACTAGGTAATGTGTGAAGCTGTGGGAGTGAAGCTAATAGTGCAGTGGAGACCACAAAAAGTTGGAGATGCTAGGAACGTGAAAAATCTGTTGAGGAAAGCTTCAGTCACAGAGTAGAGATGCCACAAGAGAGAGGCCATGAGAGCTGCAAAAGGCAATGCCACAGGCGTGGGGCTGGCTAAGCCCAGTGGAGCTCACATCTCACCACAGGTTGCCCTGGGTGCTGGACATGAAGCTACAAGATGTAGTATTTTCCCTGATGGATTTTGGCCTTTCTTTGGTCCAATTCCTTTCTATCCCCTGTTCTTCACTTTTAGAATTTGAATGTTTTCCACGTGTCTTTGTATGTTGGAAGTATTTAACTCTCCCTTTTTTTTTTTTTTTTTTTTTTTTTTTTACAAGGGTTCACATTTAAAAGTCTGCCTTGAGTCTCAGAGAAGATTTTGGACTTTTCAGTAATGGTGGAATTGTTAAATATTTGGTAACGCTTAGAGATAGAAATGGGTCTTTTGGGTTCCACAGACAGAATGTTATGGTTCAGACTAAAATGCACCCCTAAAAGCCTCATGTATTGAGATGTGGCTTTTGGAAGGTGATTGTATCATGGGGTTTAGGGAAAAGTGGCTCTGAAGTGGGGAAAAATAGGCTTTATCAAAAATTAATAGGGAATCTTACTAAAAGAAGTTTTTGCCTCTAAGTTAGACTCTACAGTAAGAGCCACTAGAAAGACAAAGAAGAGAAGCAAACCAGAACCAGAGAAGTGCCAGGTAATGCAATTAGCCTAAGAATTCATCAGAAAGAGTTAACAAAGCACAGAGGAAGCCAGAAACATAAAAACCCAGGACAACCACCCCCATTCACCTACCTCTGATAAAATGCAAAGAAGACAAGGAATAACCAGCAGAGGACATTTATTTAATATATAAAAGACATAGAGACACCTATACCTGTACACATGTATGAATATTCTCACTTTAGCATCGCTATATTATTATACCACTTACACACATATGCCTGTACTTAATCATTAACTCAAAGGTACCTTTCTATAAGACTCCCCCTACCTCCCCAAACACACTTATCCATCACAAAGGGACAGGAGGGAGTCAAATGTTCAAAAAGAATGTAGACAGGTATGCCCAGGTTAGGATCAAAGACAGGCAGAGAAGGATTAAAATGATTAAAATGAATAATTGATAATTTGAAATAGGAAGAAAAGGTCCAAAAGGGTAGGGGTGGTGGGAGGGGAAGGGGAAAGGAAAGAAGGGAAAGGAAAAATTATGAGAAAAGAAAAACAGTGGAAATGAAGTCTATGTAAATAGGGAAGGGTGGAGGGGGTGAAGGGGGCACAGGGAATGGGGAAAAAATAAGAAGCAAGATACATCATGTACAGGCACAAGCACCCAATGATAAATGTAAACGTGTTGTATACCTAAAATGTACCAATAAAAGAATTTAAGGGGAAAAAAAAGCCAGAGAGCCAATCAAATGGTGACATCTTTCAGGTGCCCACATAGGGGATAGGAATAATCACTACTCCTAAATAAAAGGAGCCAGGGACATGAACTGGAAAGTATTTGCTTTTCTGATGCTCCCTACTCTTCCAGAGTAACTACCTTCTCTTTTTCCACCCTTTTCCAAATAAATTCTCTTCCTTTATTTTAAACTCCACCTCTTTAATTCCTTACTGGTGCTGATAGTTTACGATCCTGGTAGCTGAGTGTTCCAGACAAGGAGCAGCGCGTACAACCCCATGGCGACACAACAGGGGCACTATACTCAAGGGTGATTCATCCATTCAGGAGTGCAGCAGTAGTCGAGTGTGCTGTTAGGAGTTGCCTCACTGGGGAGGTGACCTGGAAGGTTGCATTCTTGTCCCTAGCTTTTCTCTCTCTCTGTTTCCTGGCTGCCATGGTTGAATGGCTCTTCTCTCCAAGACCTTTCCATCATGCCATTTCTGCCTTAGAGCCAGCTGACCACGGACTGAAACCATGAGCCAAACTAAGCTTCTCTTTCTTTAAGTGGTGGGTGTTAGCCATTTTGTCTGAGCAATGGGGAAGTGATTAAGGCATTTGATGTCTAAAAACAACACACATTTGGTCTCTGAAACTTCTGGGGATCTGAAGTCAGAAGCCCGAAATCAGTTTCAATGGGCAACACTCCTTCTGGAGGCTCCAGGAAGAAACCATTTCCTTGCCTTTTCTAGCTTCCAGAGCTGCATTCTTGTACCACAAGACCCTCTTCCTTCATCTTCAAAGCCAGCCAAATAGCATTTTGCCTCAGTTGTCATGTTGCTACCTTCTGTTCTATCACCAGGTTTCCCTCTGCTTCCCTTGTAAAGACACATGTCGACATTTAAGGTCTGACCAGTTAATCTGTTTGACTCAAGATACTTAATTCAGTCCTATCTACAAAGTGCCTTTTGTCCCAGAAGGTAACTGTTACTTGTTCTGAGGAATAGGATATAAATATCATGGGGGATATTGTTCAGCCTACTACAATGATCTATATGTTCTCCTAGGCCTGGGGATCATCCATTCTCTCTCCCACCCTATCCGCATAATATAGTTGTACATCTTTCTTCAGATCGATGATTGAACCTTTTCTGTGACTCCGACACCCACTCTCTTTGCTTTCTGTAGGCTTTGATAATATGCTACAATGACACCATCCAATGGAACTCTCTCTGATGATAGTTAGTTCTACCTTTGCACTGTCCAACATGGTAGCCACTACCACCCGTAACTATCAAGCATGTGTATGTAACTACTATGACTCAGAAGGGAAATTTCAAATTTTAATTAAATCTAAACACACACTCTGTCTAGTAGCTAGCATATTAGCAGCTCAGATGTAAACAAATACATCCGAAGCTAAGACCAAGCAGGTTCTTGGCTGCTAGGTTCTCCTCACACTTGTTTTGAATCAGCTGATTCCCTAACCTCCTGCTCTTTGTGGCTGAGGAATCTGAAGAATTCCAGGGGGCTTTGGAGGGATGAAGTGGCTGAGGGAAGGAGGAGGGGATTGGCATCTGTTGGCCCTAAGAAGTAGCAGACCCCAGTTCTGTTTTTGCATAGAACTAAGAATACTCTGATAATTTTCATGGTAGTGTCCTTCTTACCCATTTCACTCAAGGAACCTTCTGGGGACCACAAAAGTGTGGTCAGGGACAGGACTACAGAAAGGTGTCACTAGGGAGGTGGACAGTAAAGGGTAATAAACTGAGGGTTGGTTACAGCTTGAGCTCTGCTCTGCCACACAATTGATGAATGGCATTTGGCACGTTTCTTCCCAGTGTTTGGACTTCGGTTTCCATAAAATGAGAGGATTGGACTGGAGAATCTAGGGGTTCCTTCTGGCTGTATCAGACTGTGATTCTATTTTCTAGAGTTGAAGCTTTATTATACAAGCAATTACACTCAGAGCTTATTTCTTTCTGACCCACATAATATTACATTTGTATTGAGAATTACTAAGTAGCCATGGCTTTAGGTTAGTTCTGGAACACTTCTGGATCAAACCACATGCCCGCGTTTCTGCGCATATGATGCCACCTCACATCTGCTTTGAGCTTCAGAGTGCTGAGCCATAAACTAATCTGACCTTCACAATGACCTTGAGAGGACAGATATTGAGACTCAGAGAGGGAAGGAAAGAAACTTCAGGGACTCTACTCCCGTGTTCTCTATACGTCAACTCATAGCAGCCCTTCCAAGTGAGCGATATTATCCCCCTTTCACAGGTAGGAAACCTGAAGTCATGTAAGTAAGGCAAGATGATTTTCCTAAAGTTACTGATATTATGATAAAGTCACTTTTCTGACACCAAGCTACTTCCTCTTCCCCTTATAATGTGCTGTTGCCACCACTGATAATTTTCCCATGAGATATTCGACTGATAAGACTCAGGACCCCAGCTGATCTTTATGTCATCCTCTCATGGTGCTCTCCGAGCAGATCTCAGCAAGTCATTTTGCCTCTCTGCCTCTGTTTCTTTACCTGTTCATCAAAGGCAACAGCCCCTACTTCATAAAGGTGTTAAAATCCTTGTTGAAAGTATTAAGTGAATTATGTATTAAGAATATTTTCCTCAGAGCACAAGTTAAGGACTCAGTACTTATTCATTGTTACTGGTTTTTGGAAACTGAAATTTGTCCCTACTAATAGAATTGCCTTTACTTCACTTTAAATCCAATCAAAATCACAGAGAATCTGTTTCCATTTTAAAAAAAAGTTTTATTATGAAAATTCATGGAATCAACTGCACCTTCCATGTATGCATAATAGCACAAAGAGAATGATGATGGACCATCTCCATGGGAGACGTGTCCTTTGGTCAAGCATAAATAATAAAAATGATACTGAATCCAATAACAGAGCGCACACTGAAGAATAAATTAGGAGAAGGGACAGAAACTACTGAGAGGCATTGTCAGCTTGGAGAACACGGCGCATCTCAGCGTGAAGTCTCTGGGCCCAGGTGACCTTCCCTGAAGACATCATGCCTCTGAGCTTGAGGAATTCAGTTCAGTTCTAAGTATTCCACGTACTCCTGGACCCAGGGCTCACTGGGGTTGGCACAGACTTGCTTGCCCTTTCTGGTTTGGAATCTGTAGAACAAGAAATAGACAAAGTAGAATCTCATGGAACATTTCAAGTCATCTGCTACCATTCTTTGCCTGTCAGAGACACCTCCCTTTGCTTGACCATAGTTCATCTTGGACAGCTTTAGTGCATGGGATCCTTCCTGGGTAGAACTGAAGCCAGACTCCTTTAACTTCCACCCATGGATTTAGCTATAGCCCCAGAGTTTTGCCAGATTAGGCACCACTGGGTTTTGCAGTCAATGTGGATTTATCTCCCCATTCTCTAAAACTGCTAACAGTGATTATTTCACATTTTGTAGCATGGCTTGACAAATCTTTCCATATTTCATGTTCTTTTTCTTAACTCTTCCTTCTTTTCTGGCCTCTGGCTAGCATCCTCTCCAGGAACCCCCTTCTACTTTGCCACCAACTCAGCTACTTTCAGGACTCAAGTACTGATCTCATGACCTGTTCCTTCCCTTACTGCTTTTGGTGGGGATTCAGCTCTGAGAACCACTTCTCCTTTTCTTGATCATCCCCTGCCCCCAACTGGGCTCTTTTCAATGCTGCCTTCACCCTTGCCTACTAGAGCAGCCCAGGGGTTGACACTCACACCACAGCTGGCTGGGAGCAGAGGCTGCTGGTCTCATAGTAATCAGTCACAACGTTTCGAGGAAGCTTCCGCTGGGTGTAAAAGAAGCAGCAGGCTGTGGGAGGGTCTGAGCCCACTGGAAGGAAAAGTCCGAGTGAGATCAAAACTTGGTATGGGAGCTGTTCATTTGGCTGCTAGAGATGAATCTTCTTTGCATCTCTATGATACTACAATAACCCCAAATATAGTCCCTTGTGAACCATGCCCACCTATCTAAAGAGAGGACCCCCAGAGAAAACAAGAAAGAATTCTACAAGACTGGAACTGCATTGAGTCTCAGAACATGCCTCATTGTCTTCAGGTCACAGATGGGAAACTAAAGCATAGAGGGGGACAAGCTTAGACCAATAATCAGAGACAGAGCCAGTTCAACAGTTGGACTTCTCACTCATCCATTTCCTCTATCTCATGTTTATCCTAAGATAATGGAAGTTTGAATATTATTGGATGTCTACTAGACTCATTTAACAGCAAACTTGTTGGAAATCTTCCCAGCTCCCATTTGTCTCCTCCCCACATCCTGCTGTTGGACCAGTCCAACTAAACACGTAGACTCTGTGTACTTCTTAACTCTAGAAAGGACAGTGAAAAGGTGGACTTACTTGGTGCAGAGAGCACTGGAGAGCAGAAGGCAGCTCCGATCACTAGGAGAGTGAGGACCATCACGCAGGATTTCATAGTCATGGTGGAGACAAGATTGCAGAATTCAGAGGCTTGGTGGAGCTGAGCCTGCAGAGCTCAGAAGCTTCAGAACCTGTGTCCTGTGCTGCTGTGAGTTGGGACCCCCTCTTTATAGGGACTCTGAAGCCTGGGCCGGAAGTGGGGGCACAGGAGGATGAGTGGAATTTCCAGGGTAGGGATGATGTCACAGCACTAATAGGGAAACTTCAGCTAGCTGAAAGTGAAGTCTTCCTTACAACTTCTCTTCCTCAGGATGCTGTCATCACAGAAGAAAGAGGAGGGAGCTGGAGGGGGGAAGTGGGCTGTGCCTAAGAGGGAAGTGGTGTACCAATGACAGTGACTAGGGACTGCAGATCTGAGAGGAAGTGTGAAAGGTTCACACCTGCTTTTAGAAAGGGCTGGTGGAAGAGAACCAAACTGCTCTTGGTGGTTGGCCCTGCCACAACCTGGAGGCTTCGTGTCAGTCTTTCCAGGTTAGCTGTAGTGTCCATAGCAAACACAGAGTGTGAGCCTAGACAGGAACCAGCTCTTCTGCACGCAAAGACCCATCTAATCAGGACTTCATTCAGAAGAGATATCGGGCAGCCTCTTCTAGAACAGGGTGGGAATGGAAAAGAGATAAAGATTTCAGTATAGTTTCTTGAGCCGATCAGAAAACAAGAGAAAGAAATGAGTTAGAATCAAGTGTGGAAAACTCAGACAAGGAATATGTTTCTAGTATAGACATAGGACTAACTACCTAGAAATGAATTTATCTATGTTACACACAGAACTTGGGTGTTTCCCAAGCACTCCTTAGGGAATGCCTCATGTCCCTGTCAATGCCTGGCTGGTCTCATAGCTGCTGGAGGCCTATCTAGGAAGAAAGCTTACCAAGGCCAGGGATACAGTAGTATATGAAATAGGGCAAACAAGAGAAATTCATCATATGATTGGACCAAATCTCACTCAGCTTTAGTGCAAATTCTGTTCCTCCCACTGACCCCAAGCCCCACATTTGAACCTGCTATGCTCTGAGAAAGAAAGTAGAAAAGGGAAAAGAGGGATCCAGTCCTCAGATGCATTCAAGCTATGGTGTCGGAGGGGTCAAAGCAGCATCCTGGGGATTTCAGGGTCAGTTGATAAAGTACAAGGTCACCCTACCTCTTCACACTCACAAACTGCTCTTGCCCATTTCCTCTGTTCTTTCTGTCCTCATCCGTTTCTTCCCACAGGATTTGCTTCAAATATTCTGATCTTCCCCGAGACCCCCATCGCCAGCTTTACAGTTCTGCCCTCCCTGATAGCACATGTGTGGTCTTTCCATGGTCTCTCGTGCAGTTTCATCTGCAGCCTCTAGGCCCTGGCTATAAGCAGAGGAGGATGTGTCTTATGTCCCCAGGTCCACACCGATTTTGTTACCTGTGGCATTTCAAGTCAGCCCAACTTGCTAGCTATCTGTTGTTTGGCAAGACAGATACAGCTGAATGAAGCCCTCCCTCTAGGAGATCTTGGTCTAGAGGTGTATTGAGAGTGTCAGGAATAACGATCGCACAAGGTGGAAGAAGACACGCTGCATGCCAGAAGGAGAAGCAAAGTGTTGAGGAATGTGAGGATGAAGGTTATCCCTCAGCCACTGAATAGTAGTTCTGAGTTAAGTCTAAACCCACTGTGTGCTAAGGAGAAGACTCTGTCTAAAGAGCCAGGAGTGCTGATGTTCAACCTCCTGTGGGACGGTGAAGACCCTGCCCTGGGTTCTCAGGGGAATGACAGATATGAATGAGTGATTAGTCCGTGAAGTGAGTCTCATTCTGAGAGGCTCCTCAGAGAAGAACAAGAATTCCAGAAGATCAGAACTGGACTGCGTCTCTCAAAACATATCTATTGACTTCATGTTCCCGAGGATGAACCCAGGCCTTCACTTTGGGCTACACCCCTAGCCGTTTTAAAATTTTGAGACAGTGTCACTAAGTCAGTAAATTTCTCAGGCTAGGTTCAAGCTTGTGATCCTCCAGCCTGAGTCTTCAGGGTACTGGCATTACATGGGAGTACCACCATGGCTGGCAAGGTCAGTTATTAATTCTTAACAGAAGAGACATTGAATATTATTGCCTGTCTCCTAGACATAGAAGGAATCTCTGATGGCAATGCACTCAGAAGAGATCCCAGAAGAGCTGAGAAAACAGAGGCATCAATGTAGACAACCTGGCCTCTTTGAGGGCAGTGCTGAGCTTCAGGAATGTTGGGGAGACCACTGATGTCAGAGCCCAGAGCACCAGCCTCTAACAGCTGGGATGTCTACAGCCAGAGAATCACTTGAGGCAAATGTTGAGACTGGAAAGCCAAAGGGAGCTAGAATATACAGTCATGATGCCAAGATCATAAGCCAAGAAGGGGCAAGTCCTTTGGGTTCCCACTATGGTATCCAAGTCACTTTGGAAAAATGGAGCAGAGATTGAATTATAAACTGGAAAGATGAGTACAAAATTCTTTAAAATGAATGGAGACTGTAGGACCATGAGCTGGCTGAAGCAGATCATCAGGGACTGCCCCTCTGTGACCAGCAAGCCAGCCAGCCTCATTCTTTTAAAAGTGAAAATGGGCCTTGTCACATGCCACAGGTTGCTTTTTGGCTATCAAGAATGGAAGGCAGTGATTTTAGGGAATGCTAAGTTTCTGACAGGAGCTCAAACCTCATTGGTATTTGGTGGGTTCAGGAAAACTTGCAGTATTCCTTATGAACATCTTCCTTTGAATAGCGCTTTTATCTTGCTTATAGCCCATTTTCATGTAGGCCACTGGCAGTGGTTACAGAGAGAAGAAAAATAGCTGTCCATAGCTTGTAGGGTAGCTTATGTGGCAGGCACTGTGTGAGATGTTGGGGGTTCATGCTTTTAGATAGAGTAGCAAAGAGTCAAGAAAGGCTTTCAAAGAACGTGAGGCTTGAATGTTTTAAAGATCATATTAGATTGTTTTTCTCTTATAGAAAATATACCTAGCCACTGTATATTAAATTAATCTAGGAAGTCATAAATAAAAACTAAAAATGACTATCATTCTGCATCTTCTTTTATGTTTTACTATTAGGATTTAATATTCTTTCTTGAATTAATATGTCATAATTTGTTACTTGATATTGTTCCATGCTACAAACAACTCAAACATTCCTCCAAAGTAGCATTAGTGAATGCAGGCTATTTCATTGCATTGATATATCCAATTTGTGTTTAACCATTCTGCTATGTAGGTCAATCCACTGAAGCTCATAAACTTCTCTCTTTTATAAGTGGAGTTCAGTTTTGAAAGAGATTGGCTAGGCAGAGAGTGTTGGGGGTGAATTATTCAGTCAAAAACTAAGAGTCTTGTAGGTTTAAAAATTACAAAATGTAATCATTTGTCAACCCTTTGGCTAAGATCTAGTGTAAAATTACAAAATGTATGCATTTTGTTACACTGCATGTTGGGTGACTACAGAGAATGATCATATATTGTGCCTTTCAGAAAAGCTAGGAGAAAGGATTTTGAATGTTTTCACCTCAAAGAAATGGTAAATAAAAAGATGAATATACTTACCCTGATTTGAACACTACACTATGTATATATGTAGCAAACCACACCTGGTAGCTGGGTGTGGTGGGGCATGCCTATAATGCAATCACTTGGGAGGCTGATGCAGGCGTATCGCTGCCAATTCCAGGCTAGTTTAGGCTACACAGAGAGTTCAAAGCCAGTCTGAACTACATAGCAAGAGCTGTCTCAAACATAACAAAAGAAAACAAAACAAAACCACATCATGTGGTAAGCACAAACATGTACAATATTTATGTGTCGATTAAATATTTTTAATCACAAAATTTAAAAAATTTAAATAACAGTGATAATAGTAGCTAATGCTTAATACTGCCCTTATAAGCTGGTAATGTCTTAAGGCTTTCATTGATACTACTGCATTTAATACTCACAGGGGCCCACTGAAATAGGTATTAATACTGCATCCTTTTATAAATGAAGACACTAAAAGACAGAGAGGTAAGTGACTCATGGAAGAACACGCAGGTGACACAAAATAGATTCAAAAACAAGACCAAGAAAGCCTTCCTATATAGAGTAAGGAAAGTAGAAAGGAAAATATATTTTATTATAAATTTATATTAAAAGCTCAACAGCCAACGTCTTGTTATTATGACAAATGTTTTTCAGTTTCTCATTTCACTTGATTTTGAATAGCAGAATCCATGGACTTATCTCTTTCTCTCAGAAAATTGGGAGATTGAAACAGTGGTTTTCATTATTTGTTTAAGATATTAATACCTTCGGCAGCCACAGCACAGGCTCATGCCTAGCCAGTTTTGGCTGTGCCCTGTGGTTTGCACAAAGGGTAAATAACTTTGCCAAGTTGATACTTTAGTGTTAAAAACAGGAAAGAGATTTGTGCATTTATGGAACTGTAGAAAGTTCAGAAGGGCTGAGTCTTGGTTCCCAGTGTGAGACTGCATAACCTTTGCCCCTTTTTCTCCAGCCCCATTGTGATTAAAATGTGAGTTAAAGGATGGAGACGTTTGTTAGTCTAGAGACGCTAGATAGGGCTCTGTAACCGACCTAGGGTCCCAGAGTAAACTACTCAACTCTTTGTTTATCCGGAACTGATATTCCAGGCACCACAATTGTTAGAACAAGCTGCAGATGTCTGCTAACCATCAATATGTGACAGTCGACCACTAACCTTTGTCCCCTTTTCTTTAATATGTTAACTTCCCCCTCAACCCCCTATAAAAACAGCCTTGGATTCTGAGCCAGTGGCCTCTCTAAGCTATTTTGCTTTGGGAGTGCCGTCTGGCCAGACTAATAAAGGTCTGTTTCCCAACTTGGCCGGTGTGTTCCTTCCCGGGTGTTCTTCGCTGTAGTCAGCTCCTTGGAGCATTTGGTAAGGCTCTTGGTCTTACATTCTGAAGGCACCGCTTCGATTCCTGGGTGTGCTTCACTAGTCAGCTCCTCGGAGCGTTTGGTAAAGCCCTCGGTCTTACACCAGGAAGTCTGAAGGAGGCAAGTTGCAAAGCCAAAGAGGTAGGTAGGGGAGGGAGGATCAGGTCACAGGAGGGGTCAAGTCACCTTCCAGTTCCTGCTGGAAACAGTGCAGAGGATTGGAACAACATTAACAGAGGGAGACAGGAACTCATTCATACTCTAGCAAAATCACAAGGGCTGCTGTATGTGTGTGGGGGGGGACGTTAAGCAAGGGATAAGACTGGAGGAAACACCAGTTACTCAGACACTCTTGACAGTGGCTGTGATGAAAAACTAAGGGCTGACCTCAGACAGCAGCAGTGAGTGAGAGGTAGATGCTGATAATCTCCAAAAGAGATGAGAGCTAGCAATTGAACAGATGTAGGAGATGGGAGAGGACAGAGAGGGGTCAAGGGTGACTTCCAGGCTTCTAGCTTGGATGCCTAATAGAAAGGGATGCTTTTTATTGGGTGGAGGATACAGCAGGAGTCAGATGGAAGGATCAACTCAGTACCAAGACATGTATCCTAGTCTACTGCACACACACACACACACACACACACACACACACACACACACACACACACACAAACCAGCCAGAGAAAATGATAAAAACTCAAGACAGGAAAAGAAGGGCTGGCTTCAGAACAAGGAATTGCATCCATGAGACCTCATCTCTCCAAGATGCTGGAAGGGGACTCAGGGATGTTGTTTCTGCCCACATGAAACATGGGGCCTTACCTGCTGCAAGCTATGTGGGCCACTCCTGAGAAAGGGAGACTGAGGCTGGATGAAACAAGGGTGTGATTATTGGTGAACCCACACACAGGGCCACTGCTGCTGATGTTGACATCTGGGGAAGTGGAGCTACAGACCCAGGCACTGGAAGGAACCAATCCAGCAGGGCCCAGTCTAAGGCAATGACGTTGGAGAAGGTGAATTGCTCAGCCAGGATCCCCTGGACTCATGATGGGCTGAGGTAGAGCCTCAAGGGGGCTGGAATGAACTGGAAATCTAGGACACAAATCAAGCCCCAGCATGCTGAAGAATCCACTAAGTTAACTGCTGGTTATTTTCTGTCACCACCACCTAAGCAGTCTTCCGTGTCTCTCTAAAGATCAAATTTTGACACATGGCCTCTCTTATCCTTCCCTTCTCGTTAGTATTTCAACTCCACAGTGAGAGTAAAGCCATAACAACTCGACTGTTTTAAGTCAAGTCTGTAATTTACTCATTCACCAGATATTTATTAAGCTTCACTATGTGTCAGGCAATATAGTTATTATTGAACATATATTGGTAAATACTGTAGACAGGGAAATATAAAACTGACCAATTCCATCCGTGTAACACTGATTCAATCTTTAACAAATGGCCTAGGAACATCAACTTGTTATTTAGGAAATTTCCACACTCTTCTAACTGAACCTCCCTGTGGCTCCCATTACTTACATGACATATCTATTAAGTATATACTATGAATCCAAGTATGTTATTTTCCAATCCGAGTAAAAATACAAGGCGAAAGGTGATTTTCTGGTTTGGGGATTAATATGAAAAATTTTACAAATCTATAAACCATAAGAGTCATACATTCCATAAATCACTTCTATTAAAATGAACAAGATCATGAGAAACAGACTTGGTCAAGAGATTCTTCATGTTACAATCATCACGTACCAGAATTTGGTTAACTAGGATCAACCAACAAGACACAGTCTGTATTTGGTTTAAAATCAACAAGACACCATCTACATTTTGAAGAACACTTTTCATAGATGACTTATTTTGCTCTGTGGTAATTGTTGTAATCCTGGAAGCAAATCCTGTCCATTATCAGAAAAGTGGTTGACTCAGCAGTTTCCGTTTCCTGTTTCACCCTCCCCAACTCACAAAAGCCAACTCACAGAAACTGAATCAGGGGTCGGAAGGTAGTTTCCTAAGACCCAAGAGAGGGAGTGGAGAGGGGACAGACAAGGAAGAGAAAAGGAACAAAAATAGAATAGAAAGGAAAGAATGGAAGCAACCCTTTTATAAATAAGGAGGGGAATACAGTTGCAGGGGAATGGGGAAAAAAAAGAAGAATCCAGATATATCATGCACAGGTGTCAATTCCCTATGACGGATGTGACCAGTATGTGTATCAAAAGAGTCCCAATACAATTTTTTAAAGAAGAAATGAGTGAGAGATTGCACTTGCGGGCATCAGTGAAGGGCTGGAGACAGAGAATGTGGGCAGGAATCATCATCTGTAATGTGGTTTCCAGTGAAATAAGTAATAGTGACTTCCTTCTTTGGAACTGGCCGACATACAGGAAGACACTCGGATGCCACAGCCACAGTGAAACCTCCCACTGACTGCCCTTGATCTTATATCTTTGTTTCAGCTCCCTGACTACCAGCATTGGCAATCCCAGGGAGGGTGGACACAGAGCCTGTGTGTTTTTAAAGTTGTAACTCTACAGACATTAGGAAGGACAGAGTTCCTAAAATGTCATCTTTTTGTGCTTCTGCCTAATATCCTTCCTCATTCCCTGGTATCTGACATGAATGCTCTAACTCCCTTGCGGAGAATCCCATCCCTCCCTGGTTTGGCTCCAGTTTAGCTCCGTCATCCAGATTCCCCATTCTGCCCTGCAGCTTCACTGAGCAACTGCCTTTTCCTTCTGAGCCCACAATGTCACTCCTGTAACTTTGCATCAGCTGGACCTCTACCTCCCATCCCATCCGTGTGTTCAACTCCTGTTTTCAACAGGATCCAACCAAAGTTCCATCCCTTTAATAAAACCTTCCCACATCTTCCTACAGAAGGTCATTTCCCCTCCTCATACTGAGTGTTCTGAGCCTCCACTTCATCTTCTTTCAGGAGATTTAGCATTTTCTGTGAAGTGTGGTAATTACCTGATCACATAACCTTCTTGCCTACTAGTCTGGGGGCATCTGAGGATAAAGGCCATTACAAAGAAGTCAGAGCACTGCTCATTTGTCTTTGTCTGCCTCCTCTCCCAGCTGTGTGCCACCACACTAAAAATTTGATAGACATGGACATGAGCCTCCTGAGGCCCCAAAGCCATCCTACTGCTTGTGAATTTAAGGCTGACCAAGGTTATCACTTTAAGGTAAGGAATGATGATAATAAGCACTGGTTCTCATTTAGAGCAGTCAGGTTAGAGGTTGGTGCAAAGGATGAATTGAATAGTGTTAAGGCAGAGGTGATGGAATACAAGGCAGTCCAATTAAAGTAACGCCAATAACTTTGAAAATGTCTATGCAGCCAATGGTTTCCCTTGGGGCTGTGTAATTTCACCACCTGTAGTTTTAAGGTTGAACTGTGGGTGAAGCCCTGAACATATTAGTGGACAGCACTTAGTAGCTGTAGAGGAAGATGCAGCATCAGAAGAGGCAGAGGAAGAGGATGTAAGAGTCTTAGGAATATCTGGAAAGCAATCTCTCCTGGGATGTGGTAGCAAGTTTCCACACAAAAACTTGCTGGTGAAGAGGGTGATGATGGTGATGATGAGGAAAAAGATGATGATTGCGCTGATGACTTTGATGATGAGGTAAGTGAAAAAAAAAAACTCCAGTGAAGAAACCTATATGAAATTCTCCAGCCAAAAGTGCACACACACAAAAAAACCAGACTGAAAAAGACTCAGTACCATAAACACAAAGATCAAAGGTTAAACACAGAGGAAACACCCTAAAACACCAAAAAGATCCAACTCTGTAAGAAGATATTAAAGCAAAAAAGTAAACAAGCATTGCAAAATATGGTTCTTTCCCCAAAGTCCAAGCCAGTGAAGTTCAACAATATGTGAAACATTGTTTCCAGATGACTGACAAGGAGTGAAGATCTATTCAAGATCTGTCAGTGAAGAAAAATCTCTAAGAAAATTGCTTTCACAGTTTGTCAACATTTCCGGTCTTATTTCATTTATGTAGCAATTAATATCTGGGTTTCCTTTGTATAAAGTGAAATGAGAAGTGTCCTTTCCATGTGTGATAAATGTCCAAATTCTATGGCCAGGAAGTTGTTGTCCAAAATGCTTGTTTACTTTAAAAGATGGAACTCCCCCCTTTGCTGGGTTTTAAGTATGTAGTAGGGAATGTCATGAAAGGACCTAGTCGTGGTGGTGGCGGTCAGGCATGGAAATGATGCAGAGACAACAATATGCATGCAAAATAAGCTCACTATTTTTAAAAAAGTTTTTTTAAAAGAACGACCACTTTCTCATTATGAAATGTGATATAAGGTTATTAAGTAAGAAATAATAATATAAAGAATGGAAAAGCAAAAAGATAGGTGGAGCTGATAGAGTAGACTCTTACATCACTGAACTTATCCATGGAAAGGAATAGAAAAACTGCTTTGAGTTTAGCATCGCTGAAGTAGATATTATATAGTATTCTTAAGATTATTCAGATACATGAGAAATCCAGACTTCATTCTAGCGAAGGCCATTGGATAGAAACTTTAGCATACTTGTCAAAAATTTCTTTCAAATTAAACAATTGACAACTTACTTTTAACTAGTGATGCTTACAAATGTTTTAAAATAGAATTTCTGACTGACAAGGAAGGTAATACTGCTTCACTAAATAAAGTGAGAAAAACGTGGAAATAAGGATGAAAATGATTAAAATGAATAATTGATAATTTGAAATAGGAGAAGGTTCATCACTGTTATGAGTATGTTTATGCCACTTCATTCAATTTCAGGGCTTAATTATAAATGATTCGATGCATATGCCAAAATTTACTTCATTATTGCCTTTGTGGCAAAATATTAGGTTTCCTCATTTCAGAGTTATAAGTGATGCTGGGCCATCTTTATGGTTGTAGATGCCTCCCTGTCTGAGTTGTCTCCATAATTACACTTTCCTAGAAATGCTGTCTTGATTAGCGGGTACCAGGATTTTTAGGTTCTTGACATATTAACACTCCCACCTAAAGAATCTTTATGACCTACAAGTGGAGTTTAGCCCAGTGCCCTGGTCACCCCATGACTGATGAACAGACAAAGGAGTGAAACGTTCCTATTCCTCCGTCTGGGCATTCCGGAATTGAGGTCATTGCACACGGGCGAGAGTGGGAAACTGTACACTGCCCACAGTGACACCATTCACGCGGTTAGGGAGGCCTTGACAAGCAGAGTTTCAGTTCTGTGGGAGAAATGGCACTGGAGAAGTCAATTATAGATCAGTTCTCGAGAGAAGTGCCCAGCTAGGAATAGGCCTGAGCCAACACATTCCCCCTCCTGCCGCTCAGAAGGGAAACCGTTTCCCCAAAAGAAGCCAGAGCAGGTCATGAGTTGAGAGCTGAGACACACAGCTCAGAGATGCTATTCTTGGAGATCCTGAGCCCCTGTGGTTACCAAAGACTCTGACTTGTGCAACACTCAGATGATAGCATTACCATGCTTAAAATTTTCCCTTGTCACCCCCAGATTCCATTTCCCCTTTGCCGGGGGCTGCCTATAAAGAGGAGAGAAGATGGCTTCAGACACCAGAAGCACACAGGCAGGAGCAAGTACCCAGGCCATTCTCTGCTCTGCTGACACTTGAGCCCGTACTCGACCTACTTACTGCTCAGCATCATGAAGGTCTCCATGGCTGCCCTGCCTGTCCTCCTCTGCACCACGGCTCTCTGCCTCCAGGCCTTCTGTGCACCAGGTGGGTTTGTGCTGTTTTTGCAGGTGTCCCTAATCCCTGGCCTGGGGAGACCACATCAGTCTTTCCTTGTGGCCTCAGAATATCCAAGGCAAAAAAAAAAAAAAAAGAATTTCTGAAGGACTACAAAACATCACGATCTGTCTGCTTCATCTTTACAATGGGATTTAGCTCTCCTAGTTCCATTTCTGAGAGTCACGGTGGTGGTGGTTGGGGGTACAGAGCAGCTACAGTCCCTTATACAGATAGAAAAACAAGGTCCTAAACAAATGAATTTGCTAGAGGCAGAATCAAAGTCTGGTTACTTCCTAGTGGTATCACCCTCTCAGTAGCTGGAGTTCTGTCCCTTGGTTGTCTCCAGAGAGATGGCCCAGACTGCTTTTGTACTGGGGTATGACTTCTTGAACCAGATAGAATTCCCTGAAGAGAGATGAGGCAAGAGAACTATCTGTCAAATCACACAGAGAAAGATAGAGCTCACAGGGAAGAGTTAGAGAGAAAGTAGAGGCAGCAATGAAGATAGAGATGGGTATTTCTGGGCAAAAATGCCCAAATGCCTACCAGTGACCTGGTCTTCCAGCCTCCACTCAGAGCAAGGCCATCCTGCTCATGCTGTGAAGCAGCAGCTTTTGGCTGGCCCTTCCTTCTAAATGATGACATGGCTCGCTCTGTCCCTTCCTCTACAGTTGGTGCTGACACGCCGACCGCCTGCTGCTTCTCCTATGCGGCTAAGAAGATTCCACGCCCATACATAGCTGACTATTATGAGACCAGCAGCCAGTGCTCCCAGCCAGGTGTCATGTAAGTGCCAGCCCTCCTACCCACGCCTGGGGCCAGGCCCTTAGGGCACAGACAGACTACAGAGGCCATGCTAGGATGGCCCCCATCCTGTCAAAACCATAGGCCCTCATTCTCCAAGGTGTGACCCGACTTGGTGGCAGGCGATAGTGTAGAATGAAGTGGGCTACCGGAGAGGGAGGGGACAGGAGGAAGGTGGCAGGATGCTCCAAGGGCCCCTTGAGTCGGTGAGAGTGGCTGTCAAGACAGACCATCCCTGAGATACTCAGGACACTGGCTGGGATAGCAGGGCCATCATGGGCCCAGGACCCCGCTGCAGGAGTCCTCAGTGTTTGATCCCTTGCCTCTCTCCACAGCTTCGTAACCAAGAAGGGCCGGCAGGTCTGCGCTGACCCCAGTGAGGCCTGGGTCCAGGAGTATGTCAATGATCTGGAGCTGAATGCCTGAGTGACCTGGAAGCGGTCGGGAACCCTCTGAGCCCTGTGGACCCCGTGGGGAGCAAGGACCTAAACCTTGGAAACAGCCCTGCAACCTCCACAGCTACCTCTCCTATGGGAGGGAACTTTTACCTTAAAGCTTAACTTATTTATGATATTTAATTTTTAAATTTTATTTCTATTTTTATACTGATTTAGTGATAACTCGTATGAAAGATCTCAGGATACCATGTCACCACCCATGCCCTCCCCCTTTTCTCCCCCTGTGTTTGTTTGGTGCCAGTTGAGTGGCTGCATTCAGCTCGTTCTGGGCAGACATGGTACCAAAGGCGACAAACTGACAAATACGTACTGGGTGCTTTTATTCTGTGCCTCCTGAAATAATAAAGATGCTTTTTTAAAAAGTAAGCTGGCCTTGAGTCTGAGTTTGTTTTCCAGCCAGTCAGGATCACTGGTTAAGAGGAATAATAGCAAAAAAAAAAAAAAAAAAAGGATGTGCAATACAGGGATTTGGTGGAGAAAAAAATGGGAGACATAGAGTTACTCCACTTTACCCTGGAGACACAGTTCTAGACCACTGGTACTATGAACACTTACAAGTCAACTCATAATATACCTGTGCGAGGAAATCTCACCACATGAATGGATACCAATGAAGCAGAATATTCTGTAGTGTGTATTTAGAAGTCAAGTTTCAATTTTTAAACTTTTTAAAGCCTACTCAAGGCCTTGATCTTTTCACACATTGTCTGAAGGTCCCAGAAGCCTGCAGCTAAATGAAAAGTTGCATGGTCCCTAACATCCCTAAATATAAATGCTTTGGGGGTGGGGGGGGGACATAGTAAATAAAATGGAGACCATGTAGGGGCAAAGGGAGGAGGGGAATTGCATTGTCAACAGCTCCCCAGGCATTTCAGAGTTGAGAACCGACTGAGATCAGCCTCACTGGAGTTTCTAGCTCTGGCCCCTGGGCAAGTGTCCTGCCTGGAGACATCTGAGATGCCACAAGGGAGGAGCTGTTTTGGACTGGGGGAGGAGCTGCCTACTTCCTGTCCTTGGGTGCTAGGAGTTTGGGGTTTTCTTTAGATGTTGAGCAATCAACAGTTGTTTGGGGGCCAGTCTTGTGGCCTCTTTAGCAATGGAACTCCCTTCTAAAGATAGCGCGCTTCTGATCTATTCAATCTGATCATTCGAGGACTAGAGAGCCAACAGCAGAGATGTTGTCCAGCCATGTACTGTATTTGTATTTTGACTGGGGTTGGGAATGTGCACATTCAGCACAGGCCTCCCGGTGCGACCCTGTGGTGTTGCATGACCACATGTGGAGGTGACAAATATCTGACTCTAGTTCCAAAGGCACATCCTCCTTGAACCTTCATAAACAGCTGACTGACAGCTGGGTTTGGTGATGCAGGCGTCTAATCTCTACTACTTGTGAGGCTGAGGCAGGAAGATTGCAAATTAAAGCTCACCCTGGGTACTTAATGGGACTGTTGCAAATTTTCAGAAGGCTGGGGATGTAGCTCAGTGGTAGAGTGCCTGCCTGGCATAGGTGAGGCCCTGAGTTCAATCTGCAATCCTGACAGGTAAGGCACTAACTGTCTACTTTAAAGAGCGAAGATACCTAGTTCATAGGAAAGGGTAAGGTAGGAGAGTCAGGGCTGCAATTGGACCTGAGTCTCTCCTGAGTCTCTCACCTCCCTGTCTCTACTCAGAGTAAATTTATCTTAGAGTAGAAATTTCTGTAGTTACATTCCTGAATGACTGCAGGTTACTGGGCTCTCAGTCAACAGATCAGAAAGGCCTTTCTCAGCAAAGCTGAATTGTTTCTCCTTTGCACATTTCACATGAGCCCATTTCATGGTAACCTAAAACCTTTCTTAAAGGACCTTACTAAAGGATGCAAGAGGTAGCTGCCACATTCCAATCAGATTCCGTAATGCTGCATCTTACTATTGGCTACTGCCTGCCCTATCACTTATAGATTAACTGCACAGATGTTAGCTGGTGAAAGTTCACAAAACCCTCCCTTCTTCAGTGCTCCCTAGTTCCAATTTATGGGAAAAAGTCCCACCTACAAGGGTATTCTCCAGAAACACTGAATGCTGACCCCAACAAAAATGAGGCACAAGCCACTTTAGTCAATACAGAAAGTTTGATCATTTTTGTGTCTTTAGATCCACTGGACTACAACTCTTGTTGACCTATGCGAAGGAGATGAGCTGTAGAGAGCCCACATTCCAGAGGAGGCTATTTTGGGGAATACTGGGAAACTGAGGTGCCTACTTGTCTGGGACCCACATACTTTCCCATGAGAAGCTCTATAAAAATCACTACCTTAGGGCAGTTGGTACAATGGTTATCGAAGGCCAGTTTGTTGCTAATAAAGGCTTTTCTTTCTCCATCTCTTTGTCTCTCAATTCATTGACTCCATTGGGCAGCGACAGAAGCAAACCTTGCTTGCTTACACTCCTACTTTTCCATTTCAACACATTCCATACTGTAGCCTGGGCCTGGGGCCTTTAACACAGCCTGGGTCTCTGTACAGGTATCTCTGTACAGACCCAGCTCTCTGCATTTCTCAGGATGCTGGCAATTTCAAGGAGGAAAACTGGCAAACCTAACTCAAAGAGGCGTGAATAAATGAACCTTGTGGCCCCAAGCCTGTAGGGTACAGATGTGACTCTGTCCCAGGCAACCTGGATGTGGCAGCCATAGAGGGTCCCAGGTGCTGTTGTCTTCTCTTTCCAATCTGCCTTCCAGGTCAGAGTCTTGGGATGGCTGCCAGGATCTGTGAGTGTGGCATTAATTTTGTTCGTTTTTTGCAGAAAGGAGTGAGTCTGTGTTGATGTTGAAAAAAATTATTAGGTTTTTCAGATTTCGCTGAGGAATTCAATTCCCAACCAGATGCTATGGTTATGGGGATGAGTTTCATTGATTGGTTTAAGTTAATCAAAGCACATACTTCTCTCTGTAGATTGGGTAGCTTTTACATCAAATCTGTAAATTATAGGGAAGGGTGGCTTCCAAAAAATGCAGGTTTCTGATATCAGAAAGGATGTGGAATAGAATTAGTGCAGGAAAAACATGTTTTCACTATAATGTATTGTCTTTTTTGTTGCTTTTTAAAAATATGAGGGTACGCAACACTTTGCATATGGTGAACATTTCTTCTTTTTCCCTCTGTAGGTTAGACATGGCTAGTCTTCCAATCTCCTGAGTTACTTTATTTTTAAGAAGGTACTGACTTGCACATTCCTGTTGACCCATAGATGACTATCGCCCATATCTGAGGCTAAACAGAAAAGAAGCTCTTCCTGGTGTCAGGGTAAACATCAGAAAATGGGGCTATATACCCACCCATTCTCGAACGTGTAAAGAGGAATAGAACCACAAACACCACCCACCTCCTTCATATAAGCAGAAGCAAGAATAGTCAGTCACGTGTAGAGAGCCTGCCCTGACACAGAGGCAATCTAGTGAAGATACCACAATTTTCTTAGCCTTTCCCATATTGTGGATGATTTAAATTACATTCAACTTTAAATTGCTGTAAAGGTGCCAGAGACCAGGTGTTTATTTATGATTTATTTATTTGGTACTGGGCATCAAAACCAGAGGTGCTCTATCACAGAGCTGCATCCCCAGCCCTTTTTATTTCTGAACAAGGTCTTGCCTCATGGTCCAGGGTGGCCTCAAACTTGCAAGTTCCTTCCTCCCACCCAAGTAGCTAGGATCAGATATGTGGTTTTATGAATATTTTGATTTCTTTGTATAAGAAACAGATGCTTCCAAATGGAATTTCTTGGTCAAAGGAGAGATCATTTTAAGTTTCCATATGCACATTCACACCACGATTGAAGACATCTTTCTGTCCTTTGATTAGTGTGCTGTGGGGGACCCTTGATAAATCTCTCTTGAAAGAGCAGATGTCTGAAAGGCTGGCAATGCTTTCAAGATTCCTGTGGCCCAGGCTTTGCTAACCCAGCTCTAATGCCTTGGGTGGGGGTGTGCGTGCAGTTGAGTTGTGTTGCTCAGGACACGTGGCATCACTGCACAGGCACATCCGTGCAGTCAGAAGAGTGGTGGAATCAGAGAGAACTTTCTGCTCTGACAGAGGAAACTATGACTAAGAGCTGCAGCACCAGCTAAGTGTGGTCCTGGGATGACACCGGCATTTCACCTCCTCACACTGTGGAAACCACTTCCCCATCAACAGCCCCAGTCAAGTGAGTGGGCACTTGAACTATTCTTGCAAACACCTTGAGCACCTTGAGTGGTTACGCAAGACCCTCCCTTGCACGTGCAAGTCAACAGGACTCGCTGCGCTTAAACACTTCCGGGGCCATCACCCCAGTTTCCATCTCCCAGGAGCTGAGGGCTGAGCTCCTAAGAGAAGTGCATATGGCTTGGACCCCTAAGATGCTGGCAGCAGTGAGTGCCCAAAGCCTGTCCCCATCTGCCCAGCTCTCGGGCTCTTTCTGTCCTGCTCACTGACCATACCCTACATCCCTGACCTCCTCTCACAAGTCTGTTTTTCTGCTCCCCAGTCTCTGGCTGGGGCCATTGTATTTCACCAAAGTCCTACGGAAAGAAGTACCTAACTAAAACAACTTCCAAAGGATTTTCAAAATGCCCTGGGATGTTAAGAAGGCTTGTATTTCCAAAAGAATTTTGGTTTTCTATTCTAGGTACCTCAAAGGCAAGGTTGAATTTTGTCTTATTAGAGAAGTGGGAAAACTGAAACTGTTTTCAACGAGAGGAACAATCGCACTGCATCTGCTTCCCAGTGCTCAGTGGAGTAATAAACTCGCCCCAGTTCCACCTCCCAGGTGATTTTCAAAGTTGTCCTTGATGAAAACAATCTCTTTCCGAGTAGAGCTAGAGTGAGAGGCAGATGGTTTCTTTGGCTGTACTTTCTGCAGATGGAGACAGAAACCAAACCCAGATGGAAGCAGAACAAGAAATAGAGGGGGAGATTGTGAAACAGGAAACTCCCACCTCTTGCCAGGTCTCCACACCCTAAAATATTGACTTCTAAACTGTGCTATCTCCAACTACTTTCTTCAGATTGTATCTTTGGGCAGAAGGAGCTGGCTCATTGGTCTCAATGAAAATTGAGTCGTCCCTCAGAGCTGGCCTAGGCCACTGGTGGCAAACCTGTGGCACCTGTGTCACAGTGAGCTGCTTGTATCATTGAAAGCTCTGAAAGATTCACCATCACTGGCCTAGGCCCTTAAGCACCTGCTGCTCTTTGTAAATGATCCCCGGCTGACCCTTAGTAAAATGGTGGGTGACTTTTATGAGACCAATAGACAGTGCCAGGTAAGAGTCGGTCCTCCTGCCCATCTCTGTGAAGAGGCAGAACATGTAAGGACAAGGCTAGCAGGGCTTGGAGTAGGGAGCAGCCTGCACTGGCACCAGGAGATGGGTGCAGGCCACTGTAGGGAGCCCCGACCTTTGAGGACCCTGACCTTTGAGGCAGGATTCAGAAAAAGCCACAGAAGTGTCTTCTGGCCTGGCTTGCCCTGAGACCCATAGGGAGTCAGGCACAGGAAAGAGAGGAAGAAGTGACAGCAGCAAGGGGAGGCTGCTTGAGGAAACACTTTCAGTCATTCTGGAAAGGTCTGGGGATGTGAGGATGAGGAAACAATCCTCACAAAGTAGACAGATTCAGCCTTCAAGGCAAGCAGGGCACAGACAAGTGTAAGAACAGAAATTCTCTCACCAATTCCTCAATTTTTATAAATCTGTCTCTCTTTAGAGTTTCCAAACCAAAGACACTGACCGGTCTGCACCAACTGCACTGAGTCTGGTACCAAGTGCACCCCTGACCTCGGAACTGAACTTTTAAGTGACCTGGAAGCAGTAAGAAAACAGTCACATCTGTGGGCAGGTTAAGGAGCAGGGACCTGAGTGAGCTCTAAGAATGTTCCTTCCACTCTCCAACTACTCTCCTGTACTACGGGCTTCTAGACAAGCAACCACACTCTGGGACTCTTAACATAAACATAGGTTTATTTGGCTTTGATAAATTTTGTAAGGCATCGCCATGTACTCTTTACTGCTTGCTGAAGCCATTCCCACAACACGATCTACATCAGCCCTCCCTCATCTCTGCCAGTCACACAGTGGTTTACATGTATTTCAGTAAGTTTAGCTTTTTCTAAAGGGCATGGTTCCAAAACCATCAACCAAGAAATATTTATAGACTGCTGTTTACCATTGCTTTGTCATCTGTGTGAAATAATGAAAAGAATTTTTTTAGTAAACCAGCCTTAGAATTTTGGTGATTCTGTCATCTTTGATGAGTAAGATGGAAGTAGGAAAATCTGAAGAGGGGAAGTCAGCAGAAAGGAAGTTGCCGCAATGTTTGTAATTACTTATTCCTGAAATGAAGACAAAACATCAGTTTAGAAAGCAACAATTACTTTACAAAATATTATGCACCTGGTATGCATATTTCTACACTAGTAAATCCATTTTTGATACATATTCATGGTTTTGGATTTATTGTTTTCATAAGTCAAGTTTTCTTAACAATTATGCATTGCCCTTTCCATCCTAACAAGTCCACCAATGGCTATCTTTACCCCAATTTGATGACAGAGGAAATGTTGGCTCAGACAAGGTACAACTTGGCCAGAGTCATGCAGCTAATTAAGAGTGTAACTGACAGGCAAATCTATGCCTGTGTTGTTCCAGCCCCTTGAAACTGGAATGAATGTTTTCAATGCTCACAGTAAAATGTCTTGGGTTTGAATCTGAGAATCCAAATGTTTACAAACTTCACAAGTGATTTACATGCAAGCTAAATGCTAAGTGTTCCTGACTTAGTCAATAAGGATTTAGTCATGGTTTTAAAATGTTATATATAGTGATAAACACATTATGCAGATATTATTTTCCTAGAATCAGTTCTTCAGAAAATCTGTGACTGACAGGCACACAAGCAACAGCCAGAGGCCAACCCAGGTTCCATCGGTAAGTGCGCTCAGATCCCAGCGAGAAGCCTGCATGGACCAGAGCTGAGCACGTATGAGCAGGTCCTAGCCAGGTCCCTGCCCAGACAGCAGCAGTCTGGGCCCACAGGCCCCAGTCAAAGGCCTGCCTGGAAAAGAGCTATGCAGGTGGGCAAGCAACAGCCAGAGGCCAGCCCAGATCCATTGGAATTTGCACAGTGGCGAGCAGCAGACAAAAGGCCTCTCAGTGGCTTGCTGAGAATTGAACACCACTGGGCAAGCAAAAAGTCACCTCAACAAAGGCACAGCGGGCTGTATCTATTGAAATGAGAAGACACGAAAAGAAGTCTCAAAGCCAGACTTCCTGATCACCTAAGACAACCCCAAAAGGAAATGAGATAGAGCAATCTGATGATACTCAACCACCTGGACTCCCTGAACTGGCAATGAAAGAGGATCTGGAAAAAATGAAATCAGAAATATTTCCTCAGTTAACAACAGAGATTGTGTCCATAGTGCAAGAAATGATTCAGAACTCTAGAGCAGACACAGATAAAAAAAAAAAAATAGAGGAGCTGAGGAACATGATGGAATCCCAGAATAGAAAACAAATGGAATCTATAAAACAGGTGCAAACATATATCCAGGAGATTAAAAACTCCACTGATAGTTTATGCAGCAGAATGAGCCAATGTGAGGGCAGAA